>NC_066566.1:11903599-11946249 GCF_024679095.1 Eriocheir sinensis | reverse complement strand
CCATCATCCCGCTTTCTTGAGGAAACCGGACAAGCGAATAAAAAATAAGTTCCAGGGGCAGGATGAGCCAAGCATAACTAGCTATAAAAACTATAAAAATTGCCGGCACCATGACGGGCTTGGGCCGACCACCAGGCTCCTGAAGAAAGCCTACTGGCGCTATAGGCTGAGAAGTAAACAAAACAAAAAGTTACCTCATTTATCACATTTACCGACATACAAGGGGTGTAGGGTACCTCATTTATCACATTTACCGACATTTAATGGGTGTAGGGTATCATTAATCACATTTACCGAGATACAAGGGGTGCAGGTTATCTCAATTATCACATTTACCGACTTATAAGAGATGTAGGTTATCTTATTTATCACATTGACCGACATATAAGGGGTTCAGTTTATCTCATTTATCACATTTACCGACGTACAAGGGGTGTAGGTTATCTCATTTCTCACATTTACCGACATACAAGGGGTTCAGGTTATCTCATTTATCACATTTACCGACATACAAGGGGTGTAGGTTATCTCATTTATCACATATCTCGACATGGAAGGGGTGCAGGTTATCTCATTTATCACATTTACCGACATACAAGGGGTGTAGGTTATCTCATTTATCACATATACCGACATACAAGGGGTGCAGGTTATCTCATTTATCACATTTACCGACATACAAGGGGAGCAGGTTATCTCATTTATCACATTTACCGACATTAAGGGTAGGCGGTGGCCGAACTGGTAGGGTACTGGGCCCACATTCACCGCGTGATGGACGACGCGGGTTCGAATCCCCACGCTACCACTCGGATTTTTCAGTCACCGCCGAGTGGCTTAAAACTACCCACATGCTGTCCTGAAGACCACCCATCAACCCGGACTCTAGAGGAAGCCGTCCAAGCGAATCAAGAACGAGTTCCGGGGGGGCAGCATGAGCCAATGCAAGATGGCGCCACTATAAACACTCGCCTGCGCCAGAACGGGCTGGGCCGACCATCAGGTCCCACCTGGAAGAAGCCTTGGGCCGACCATCAGGCCCCACCAGGAAGATGCCTACTGGCGCAACAGGCAACGACGTAAAGAAAAAAAAAATACAAGGGGAGCAGGTTATCTCATCACATTTACCGACATACAAGGGGAGCAGGTTATCTCATTTATCACATTTACCGACATACAAGGGGAGCAGGTTATCTCATTTATCATATTTACCGACATACCTCATTTACCTCTTTTACTGACATACGAAGGGTGCAGGAAGAAACTTTCATATTTCAAGCAATTTTCAAATTCAAAACATACGTCAACATTTAATTTTAAAAAGATAAACAAAACAAAAAAAAACTCAGGTGGGACATATCGCGATAGGCAGTCGACAAAGACACGGTACTGTGTCGCAATGGACCGTATTGGCTATACAGGCAGCGCCACACGTGGCCACTGATCAGTGAACTGTCAACGCAGCACTTCCATAGAACTCAAGCTATGTACTAGAATGCGTCTAAGGCTGCCTCCATGATACAAGGCCTTGGTGCCACCATCGCTCCAAGCCAACGATTATCTGATCGCCAGTATGGGTTCCGCAAGGGGCGTTCTACTGGTGATCTCCTAGCCTTCTTAACTGACTCTTGGTCATCCTCTCCTAGCCGTTTCGGTGAAACCTTTGCTATTGCACTAGACATATCAAAAGCTTTTGATAGGGTCTGGCACAAATCTTTGCTTTCCAAACTACCCTCCTACAGTTTCTATCCTTCTCTATGTACCTTTATCTCCAGTTTCCTTTCTGACCGTTCTATTTCTGTTGTGGTAGACGGTCACTGTTCTTCCCCTAAATCTATTAACAGTGGTGTCCCACAGGGTTATGTCCTATCTAACACTCTTTTTCTGTTGTTCATTGATGATCTTCTTTCCAAAACGAACTGTCCTATCCATTCCTACGCCGATGATTCCACTCTGCATTACTCAACTTCTTTTAATAGAAGACCCACCCTACAGGAACTTAACGACTCAAGGCTGGAGGCTGCAGAACGCTTAGCCTCAGACCTTGCTATTATTTCCGATTGGGGTAAGAGGAACCTGGTGTCCTTCAATGCCTCAAAAACACAGTTTCTCCACCTATCCACTCGACACAATCTTCCAAACAACTATCCTCTATTCTTTGACAACACCCAGCTGTCACCTTCCTCAACACTAAACATCCTCGGTCTATCCTTAACTCAAAATCTCAACTGGAAACTTCATATCTCATCTCTTACTAAATCAGCTTCCTCGAGGCTGGGCGTTCTGTACCGTCTCCGCCAGTTCTTCTCCCCCGCACAGTTGCTGTCCATATACAGGGGCCTTGTCCGCCCTCGTATGGAGTATGCATCTCATGTGTGGGGGGTCTCCACTCACACAGCTATTCTGGACAGAGTGGAGGCTAAGGCTCTTCGTCTCATCAGCTCTCCTCCTCATACTGATAGTCTTCTACCTCTTAAATTCCGCCGCAATGTTGCCTCTCTTTCTATCTTCTATCGATGTTTCCACGCTGACTGCTCTTCTGAAATTGCTAACTGCATGCCTCCCCCCCTCTCGCGGCCCCGCTGCACTCGACTTTCTACTCATGCTCATCCCTAAAGTGTCCAAACCCCTTTTGCAAGAGTTAACCAGCATCTTCACTCTTTCATCCCTCACGCTGGTAAACTCTGGAACAATCTTCCTTCATCTGTATTTCCTCCTGCCTACGACTTGAACTCTTTCAAGAGGAGGGTATCAGGACACCTCTCCTTTCGTATTTGACCTTGCTTTCGGCCACCTCTTTTGTTTCTTTTTTAGGAGCAGCGAGTAGCGAGATTTTTTTTATTATTGTTTTCTTTTCTTTTTGTGCCCTTGAGCTGCCTCCTTTGTTGTAAACAAAAAAAAAACAAAAAAACAAAAAACTTGAACTCTATGGAAAATTCACCTTGGAGTTGAGTGGCCCGTGGCCGGACAGATGACCGACGGACATTTCACCGACGGACATTTGGCCGAACTGACATTTGGCCGATAGACATTTGGCTGAACGGACATATGGCCGAACGGACACTTGGCCGACAGACATTTGGCCGAAGAGAATTGGATAAAAATTGTATGAAACAAAAGTTTAAATGATATCAATTGTTAGGAAATTTGTTAAAAAAGATGTATTATAAAATTTAAAGTTCGTACATATTTTAAGGTAAAGGTAAAGTTGGGGGCATACGCTGTAGCAGCGCGTGGCCTCAGTGCTCACCTCCGTAACATTGGCCCTTGAGCCTGTGATGGGAGGGAGCCCATTACCCCGGGACACAGGGCCAGGGTGATATCCGGATTACCACAGTTTACCTTCCCCAGGTTTCCCCAGGAACCCATTTATCGACCAGCCCGAGAGGGAGGATGAACTGCTGAGTGAGCTGCACGCCGACTGCCCGGACCGGGATTCGAACCCGTGCCCACGGAGTAGAAGCCAGGCACGCTGACCACTAGACCACTGTGGGCTATTGCCCTTATGAAATCAATTCTCTGATACTCATTATACTTCTCGGTGATAGACTTCAGTCTTTTGTTAATAACGGGTGCTTCTTCTTTGGTTTTCTTAACTCTACCCCTGATACTACCTGCTCAGTTGTTAACTCCCAATCCGACTGCTCTTTTCTTAGATTTTAAACTAGACGGCAAAGAGTGGGGTGGGTGATTGCCATTCACTGCTCAAACGCCCTGTGCCATACTTCTAGAGAGTTTGTTGTCCATGGAGTGCCTTTTGTGGTTCCCTCTGTTGTGTTCCACACACTGAGTTCAAACGCTGGTCTTCGTCGTCATCCACGTTGTATAACACTAATCCATGTTGCTTCAAAGTAGCCAAGAAAGTCAGAGAGAAAAAAAAAAGCTTATTCATAAGTTTCATCATCTAGAGATGAGACAACAACATCACTAACTGACACAAATGCTAAACCTTAAACAGATTTGAGTCAGTGCATTTTAGGGGTAACTACGCCAAGCCTGTAGTCCAAATTTTTGTATATTTCTCCACAAACACTGCCCAAAATGAAGAAAGCATCCATAAATGTTTGTGTTTGGGAAACATACAGAAATGATATTAAGAGCCGCCTTTTCATAATCAATGGTGACTGACATTGGAACAAGACCTGATCTTACTTGTTTCAGGGTGTTAAAAATCAAGTCATAAGTTGCTTTTTTTTGTTCTTGGCGATGCAGTACACTAAGGCAATATTATGGCTCTCATCTAGCATTTCATATAATATTGTATACAATGGAAAACAGAGTGGCGCTGAATCAAGAGATGTATTAAAATAAACAAAAATAATTCCATTTCTCTTCGACCAAATGTCTGTCGGCCAAATGTCAGTTCGGCCAAATGTCCGTTCGGCCAAATGTCAGTCGGCCAAATATCAGTTCGGCCAAATGTGCGTTGGTGAAATGTCCGTCGGTGAAATGTCCGGGAACCGAGTGGCCACATGTGGCGGTGCCTGTATAGCCAATACGGTCCATTCATCCACCCTTTGTTTGTTAACAAATCCCGCGCATGCGCAGATTGGATGGGATGTCTTAGGATACGTGGATGGCAGATGACACCACACCGGGTAGGACACGTAGCAATGGGTTTAAGTTGGATAAGTTCAGGTTCAACTAAGACATAGGCAAGAATTGGTTAACCAACAGTGGTGGATGAGTGGAACAGACGTAGAAGTCATGTGGTGAGCGCCAACACGATAGACACATTCAAGAAGAGGTTAGATAAGTTGTTGGATGGGAGGGGTATGAGGCGTAAGTTTGGTGCCGTGGTCCGGGCGGCATGTTGCGCTGTCTCGCGAGACCTCATTCCTCCTCCTCCTCTTGTTGCGGGGGGAGCCCGACGGGTTGGGGGGGGAGGGGGCGGGTCGAGGGAAGGAAAAGCCCTCCCCCCCGGTTAAGAAGGTGGGGGGTCGAGGCGGGGCGAAGCCCCCCTTTTAGCTTAGGTCTTGTTGGTTTCCCGAAAAGGAACTGACGCTGCCGCCATTAGAGGATGGTAACACTGCAACATAAAATGCATAACTGACAACTGGGGCAGGCCACTCGGTTGCTGGAGTGAGCGGAATTCCACTACTGCAGCCCACACCACACTGTCATGGCGTCGTGTAACAATTAAGTCCCGCCAAGCAAATAAAGCGACTTTGCGCTTGCGCGTCTCGTTCACGATGCCTTACAAGGATTAAATAAATTAACGATCAATAATTATCGCTTAATTTTATAAATAAAGACGCTTATTGAAGTAACTATTTAGCAACGTGTATAAAAAAAATTGTAAGAAGTCCGCAGTCACTTCTTGCCATGACAACGTTGGCCACTTTCTTTTTCTGTGATCAGTTATCGGAAGTTAGTTTGTGAAGTTCCGATCTCCACAGTCCGGTTACCTTTTACAAAGATGATCCAATCTTTGCATTCCGATCGCCAGTTGCTGTTCCGATCAGATCAGAAGATCGGATGATCGGACTGATGATCAGAAGTGCCCAGCTCTGATATATATATATATATGTATATATATATATATATATATATATATATATATATATATATATATATATATATATATTTTTTTTTTACAACAAAGGAGGCAGCTCAAGGGCACACAAAAAAAGAAAACAATAATAAAAAAAATCCCGCTACTCGCTGCTCCTACAAAAGAAACAAAAGAGGTGGCCGAAAGCAAGATCAAATACGGGAGGAGAGATGTCCTGATACCCTCCTCTTGAAAGAGTTCAAGTCGTAGGCAGGAGGAAATACAGATGAAGGAAGATTGTTCCAGAGTTTACCAGCGTGAGGGATGAAAGAGTGAAGATGCTGGTTAACTCTTGCATAAGGGGTTTGGACAGTATAGGGATGAGCATGAGTAGAAAGTCGTGTGCAGCGGGGCCGCGGGAGGGGGGGAGGCATGCAGTTAGCAAGCTCAGAAGAGCAGTCAGCGTGGAAATATCGATAGAAGATAGAAAGAGAGGCAACATTTCGGCGGAATTTAAGAGGTAGAAGACTATCAGTATGAGGAGGAGAGCTGATGAGACGAAGAGCCTTAGCCTCCACTCTGTCCAGAAGAGCTGTGTGAGTGGAGCCCCCTCACACATGAGATGCATACTCCATACAAGGGCGGACAAGGCCCCTGTATATGAACCGCAACTGTGCGGGGGAGAAGAACTGGCGGATACGGTACAGAACGCCGAGCATCGAGGAAGCTGATTTAGTAAGAGATGAGATATGAAGTTTCCAGTTGAGATTTTGAGTTAAGGATAGACCGAGGATGTTTAGTGTTGAGGAAGGTGATAGCTGGGTGTTGTCAAAGAATAGGGGATAGTTGTTTGGAAGATTGTGTCGTGTGGATAGGTGGAGAAACTGTGTTTTGAGGCGTTGAAGGACACCAGATTCTTCTGGCCCCAATCGGAAATAATAGTAAGGTCTGAGGCTAAGCGTTCTGCAGCCTCCAGCCTTGAGTCGTTAAGTTCCTGTAGGGTGGGTCTTCTATTAAAAGAAGTTGAGTAATGCAGAGTGGAATCATCGGCGTAGGAATGGATAGGACAGTTCGGAAAGAAGATCATCAATGAACAACAGAAAAAGAGTGGGAGATAGGACAGAACCCTGTGGGACACCACTGTTAATAGATTTAGGGGAAGAACAGTGACCGTCTACCACGGCAGAAATAGAACTGTCAGAAAGGAAACTGGAGATAAAGGTACAGAGAGAAGGATATAAACCGTAGGAGGGTAGTTTGGAAAGCAAAGATTTGTGCCAGACCCTGTCAAAGGCTTTTGATATGACTGCGCAACTGAAAAAGTATCACCGAAACGGCTAAGAGAGGATTACCAAGAGTTAGTTAAGAGAGCAAGAAGATCGCCAGTAGAACGCCCCTTGCGGAACCCATACTGGCGATCAAATAAAAGGTCAGAAGTGGAAAGGTGCTTTTGAATATTCCGGTTAAGGATTGATTCAAAAGCTATAGATAGACGAGAAACTAAAGCTATAGGACGGTAGTTTGAGGGATTGGAGCGGTCACCCTGCTTAGGCACAGGCTGTATGAAGGCATACTTCCAGCAAGAAGGAAAGGTAGATGTTGACAGGCAGAGGCGAAAGAGTTTGACCAGGCAGGGTGACAGCACGGAGGCACAGTTTTTAAGGACAATAGGAGGCACTCCATCAGGTCCATAAGCCTTCTGAGGATTGAGGCCAGAGAGGGCATAGAAAACATCATTTTGAAGAATCTTTATAACAGGCATAAAGGAGTCAGAGGGGGGATGAGTAGGAGGAATATGCCCAGAATCGTCCAGAGTGGAGTTTTTAGAAAAAAATTGAGAGAAGAGTTCAGCCTTAGAGATAGATGAGACGGCAGTGTTGCCGTCAGGACTGAGGAGTGGAGGGAAAGATGAAGAAGTGAAGTTGGAGATGTTTTTGGCTAGATGCCAGAAGTCACGGGAAGAGTTAGAGAAAGCAAGGTTTTGGCATTTTCTATTAATGAAAGAATTTTTGGTTAGTCGGAGAATAGATCTGGCACGGTTTCGGGCAGAAATGTAGAGTTCATAATTAGCATTAGTTTGAAGGCTCTGGTACCTTTTGTGAGCTACCTCTCTATCACTGACAGCACGAGAACAAGCGTGATTAAACCAAGGCTTTTTAGCGTGAGGAGTAGAGAAAGAACGAGGAATGTATGCCTCCATTCCAGAGACAATCACCTCTGTGATGCGCTGAGCACACACAGAGGTGTCTCTATCCTGTATCTCTCTCTCTCTCTCTCTCTCTCTCTCTCTCTCTCTCTCTCTCTCTCTCTCTCTCTCTCTCTCTCTCTCTCTCTCTCTCTCTCTCTCTCTCTCTCTCTCTCTCTCTCTCTCTCTCTCTCTCTCTCTCTCTCTCTCTATCTCTCTCTCTCTCTCTATATATATATATATATATATATATATATATATATATATATATATATATATATATATATATATATATATATATATATATATATATATTCCCTCTCTCTCCCGCCTGTACTATAATTTGGGTGTAAATACGATAATTTTGAGTACACTGCACGATAATTCTCTGCTGCGAGGATGGCAACCCTGTATGGGTGCCAGATGGATAAGATAGAAAAGGTCAGAAATGGTCCACGTCCTCGGACCAAAACTCGGGTAAAGTAATTATTGGGCTTAGTTGGATATTACCGGGATTATATCCCCAATTGCGCTGTCATTGCTATCCCTCAGCATGAATTGATGAGAAAACATGCACCCAATAAGGTACAATGGACTGGTGCGCAAGAGGAAGCCATCGCGACGCTTTAAAGCATGTTATGCAAAGAGCCCATTTTGCAGCTGCCTGATTTCAATAAGCAGTTCATTCTGCGTACCGATGCTTCACAGGAGGGCATTGGTGCCGTGCTGATGCAAGAGAGTAATAATCAGGTGTTTCCTGTAAGTTACTACAGTAGGAAGATGCGTGCAACTGAGATAAATTACTCAACGGTAGAAAAAGAGCTCCTTGCAGTAATAGAGGGAATCAAGAGATATTATTTTTACATATATGGCGATCAGCTCTTTCTCGAAACTGACCATATGCCCCTAGCCAGTTTGAAAACTTCTAAGAAAACAAATGCACGCCTGATGCATTGGGCGTTGTATCTCCAGCAGTTTCAGTTCACGGTAAAGTACATAAAGGGGCAAGCCAACGTTGAGGCGGACTTTTTGTCGCGTCTGGTAGCAGAGTAATCTGATCGAGGTGGTAGTGAGGTGTGGGTGCAGTAAGGTGACAGGATACTGGATGCGTACTCTACACCACGGTAAACGAGGATCAAGTCTCTACCTGTGACGCCAGAAACTACACCTCGCCCATTCTGGAGCTGCTCCGTGTAGGCCACTCGGCTTCTTGCAGTCTTCCCGTGTTCTTATGTTGGTATGTTCTAACCAAGTGACTGAAGTGGACAGATTAGGTGGCTCGGAGACTTTATGTTCGGATCTTGGGACTTCAGATTCAGCTGAATCGAGGAACCAAGTGACGAAAGTGTGCAGATTAGGTGGCTTCGAGGGTGGTTGGCGGTGCACCCCGCCATCCGGTAATATATATATATATATATATATATATATATATATATATATATATATATATATATATATATATATATATATATATATATATATATATATTGTCGAAAGCTTTGGCGAAGTCGAGGAAGACGACATTTCCGTTTTGTCCTCTGGCTAGGTTGTTCAGGAGCCAATCGTAGTGGGTTAGCAGCTTGGATAGGCATGATCTTCCTTTCCTACAGCCATGTTGACTCTCACTCAGCAGGTTGTTTGCTTCCAGGTATTCTTGGATCTTGCTCCTCACACATTTCTCCTGGATTTTGATAATATGAGAAGTGAGGCTTTTATCGCCTCCCTTGTAGATTGGGCATATGAAGGAGTGTTTGAATAGCGCTGGCACTTTTCCTGTATCGAACGAGCACTGCCACAGCTTGCGTATGGGATGTGCCATTGTTTCAATACACTCACGGAGCAGGATAGCTGGCACTCCGTATGGTCCAGCTGCAGAGTTTGCACGTAGTTCCCTTGTGGCCTTCTTTATGTCCCCGATGCTTATTAGCACTTCTGGCAGTAGTGTGTGGGCTGGGTTCTCGGCAAAGAATGTGGTGGGGTCTTGGACGATGGCGGCGGGTTGTGGTGTACTGAATACCCTTTTGTATTGGTGCATTAACAGCCGACACATTTCGGAGGGGTCATTTGTTAGTTTGCCTTTTTGTGTTTCAAGTGGCCCAATTTTGGATTTTGTTGTGGATAATTTTTTGCAGTAGCTGTAGAAATACTTGGGGTTTTCTTTGAGGTTGCTTACTGCCTTATTTTCTTCTTCTATTTGCTGTTTTTCATGTGAGGCCTTGATTTCTCGTTCCACCTGTGTTAATCTATTGATGAGGGCGGACTTTCGGTGTGGGTTGTTGGCCGTTTGTAGCTGTCTAATCAGGGACGCTTTTTCTTCATTAGAATCCTCCTGTCTCTTGGGATTTTGTTTTGGGAGGCTGTTTTATACCTTTTTGGTGGCACATACTTTTGGCAGACTTCTGTTATTGTTTTAAGGAGTGCCTGGAGCATATGGTTGGGGTCCTCTGATACCAAAGTAGCATCCCAATCCACTTCACTGAGTGCAAGCCTTATGTGTTCCCAGTTTACCTTGCTGCTGTAGAAATTCAGGGCAGCACGTGGCTAGGAATGTGTTGGTGAATATCTTGCCTGTGGGGTTGCTTCCCTTAAATAGTCTGTATTGAAGGTAAGAAGCCTGTGGTCAGAGATGATAGTTTCCTCCACCGTATAGTTTCTTTCTGATTCTTGGTTGTTGGTGAACAGCAGATCCAATATATTCTCCTTCCTGGTGGGCCTGGTTCCTAGTTGTGTAAGAAAGGCCTGGTCTGCTGTTGCCATGAGGCGTCTAGCCTGTTCCCTGTCTGCTAGTGTGCCACCGGAGAGCCTGCCTTCTGGCCACTGGATGGTGGGGAGGTTGAAGTCCCCACAGAGCATAATGTTTGGCATTGGCGTTGGGAGATTTTCCAGTAATTTGTTTACCTTATTTATCACCTCATGAAATTTTTCCAAGGTGCACTGTGGCGGCCTGTAACAGTTCAGTATAACCAGGTTGTATTTATTTATTTTTATGCTGATTAGTTCAACTTCTCCATTGGAGTGAGATATTAGGGTTTTTGTGGTGGGAGAGAGGTCATTCCTCACATATATAATTGCCCCCCCATGGCTTCTTTGCACTCTGTCTACCCTGTATGTGGAGTAGTTGTTGATGCTTATTTTGGCCTCTTTCACGTCAGTCTTCAGGTGTGTTTCGGTTAGGGCAATAAACATGGGAGCCTCACCAATGGTGTGTTCTCTTATAAACGAGATTTTGGTCTTGTTCGACTTTGGGTAGAGGCCCTGTATAGTGCCCATAATGAACTTTTCTAACAGCTGACCCCGACCCAAGGTATTTGCTGGGGTGGTTGTTGTAGTTGGAGGGGTATCAGCTGTGGTGGCTGGTGCTGCCTGTTGAGCACCTGTTGTGGGCCTTGGTGCTGCTGCATTGTGGTTCCCGGTGGCTGTTGGATGGGTACCTGGTGGCTGCTGCAGTTGCGGGTTGAGTGGTGGTGTCCAGCCCATTTGCTTCTCCTGCAGGAGGTCTGTCAGCACTGTTGTCTGGGATGCCACTGCTCTTGTTATGGTCTCCATGGCTACTTTTATATTCATCGCTAGCTCTAAAAAATCTTGGTTAGGAACGTCCACCTGGGAGTTGGGTTTGGGTGCTGTGGTGTAGCTGGTAGACACCCTCCTCTCATCCCTCTTCCGGATCATGCCCTTGACATGCATGTACCTGAAGTGGTCATACAGGCACTTGAGCCTCTTGATGGAGTTCCTGCACAGTGTTGGGTGAAACATGGAGCAATTGTTATGCAATTTGCACCCCTGTGTGCCTTTAATTCCATGTGTCAGGAGTCTTTGGCATGGCGGTGGGTGCCGATAAGTGCAACGATTTCCTGAGAAGCCATATTTGCAGGTGCCTCTTCTGTAGTGCGGGCATATGGCTATTTCCTCCGTAGGCTCTTGATGTGTCTCTTCCCTTCGGGTTGGCCGCACTGTCTGGGTGGTTGTGATGGAAACAGGGTCTTGACTTGCCTGTTGGGTCAGTGTATCTTGTTGTGTATAGTCTGGTGTTAGTGATTTTTCACTGTTGTGTGGCTGTGCCAGCAGACTTAGGTTCATATCTACTGGTGTGTCCCCTAGCTCTGTTGCCGTGTTCCCCTGAGGTGTGTCAATATTTGGTGGGTTTTCATCAGTTTCCCCTGAGTGTTTTTCCCTCTCCTGTGCCAGCTGCGACTCAATGTCTGCTTTAATTTGTGCCACTGTTGCCTGGTAGTCAGGATGAATATCTGGGGCACATATGGTGCAAGTGAACTTTCTATCTGTGAGTGTTTTTTTTTTGTGTTTTTTTTTTTACAACAAAGGAGGCAGCTCAAGGGCACACAAAAAAGAAAACAATAATAAAAAAGCCCGCTACTCGCTGCTCCTAAAAAAAGAAACAAAAGAGGTGTCCAAAAGCAAGGTCAAATTCGGGAGGAGAGATGTCCTGATACCCTCCTCTTGAAAGAGTTCAAGTCGTAGGCAGGAGGAAATACAGATGAAGGAAGATTGTTCCAGAGTTTACCAGCGTGAGGGATGAAAGAGTGAAGATGCTGGTTAACTCTTGCATACGGGGTTTGGACAGTATAGGGATGAGCATGAGTAGAAAGTCGAGTGCAGCGGGGCCGCGGGAGGGGGGGAGGCATGCAGTTAGCAAGTTCAAAAGAGCAGTCAGCGTGGAAATATCGATAGAAGATAGAAAGAGAGGCAACATTTCGGCGGAATTTAAGAGGTAGAAGACTATCAGTATGAGGAGAGCTGACGAGACGAAGAGCCTTAGCCTCCACTCTGTCCAGAAGAGCTGTGTGAGTGGAGCCCCCCCACACATGAGATGCATACTCCATACGAGGGCGGACAAGGCCCCTATATATGGACAGCAACTGTGCGGGGAATAAGAACTGGCGGAGACGGTACAGAACGCCCAGCCTCGAGGAAGCTGATTTAGTAAGAGATGAGATATGAGGTTTCCAGTTGAGATTTTGAGTTAAGGATAGGCCGAGGATGTTTAGTGTTGAGGAAGGTGATAGCTGGGTGTTTTCAAAGAATAGGGGATAGTTATTTGGAAGATTGTGTCGAGTGGATAGGTGGAGAAACTGTGCTTTTGAGGCGTTGAAAGACACCAGGTTCCTCTTGCCCCAATCGAAAATAATAGTAAGGTCTGAGGCTAAGCGTTCTGCAGCCTCCAGCCTTGAGTCGTTAAGTTCCTGTAGGGTGGGTCTTCTATTAAAAGAAGTTCAGTAATGTAGAGTGGAATCATCGGCGTAGGAATGGATAGGACAGTTCGTTTTGGAAAGAAGATCATCAATGAACAACAGAAAAAGAGTGGGAGATAGGACAGAACCCTATGGGACACCACTGTTAATAGATTTAGGGGAAGAACAGTGACCGTCTACCACAGCAGAAATAGAACGGTCAGAAAGGAAACTGGAGATAAAGGTACAGAGAGAAGGATAGAAACCGTAGGAGGGTAGTTTGGAAAGCAAAAATGTGTGCCAGACCCTATCAAAAGCTTTTGATATGTCCAGCGCAATAGCAAAGGTTTCACCGAAACGGCGAAGAGAGGATGACTAGGAGTCAGTTAAGAAGGGGAGATCACCAGTAGAACGCCTTGCGGAACCCATACTGGCGATCAGATAGAAGGTCAGAAGTGGAAAGGTGCTTGAATCTTCCGGTTGAGATTGATTCAAAAGCTTTAGATAGACAAGAAAGTAAAGCTATAGGACGGTAGTTTGAGGGATTGGAGCGGTCACCCTTCTTAGGCACAGGCTGCATAAAGGCATACTTCCAGCAAGAATGAAAGGTAGGTGTTGACAGGCAGAGTCGAAAGTAAGTAAGTAAATATTTATTGCCTTTAAAATATAAGAATATTGTTATATATAAGCATAACATAAAACATGGCAATGGCACAGCCTGTCAAGCCGAAGCTTCCCGACAGACATGTAATTATATTATTTTATTTAATGTTTACATTGGCACAAAATTGGTACCTAATATATTATTAACTAACGTATAGAACAATAAGAATAATTATTATAATATGTTGCTGATAATAACAATAACAATATCAATTATAATAATAATAATAATAATAATAATAATAATAATAATAATAGTAATGAACATTACACTTGTGAAACTAAGTTCATACCACACAATACATTTGATTACTACTTTGAGAATTATATAAATAAGTTTTCACAGATTTTTAAAAAATGGATAAATTTATATGTTTGAGAAGAGTCTTAATATGTAGAGGCAATGAATTCCACATTTGGGAACCTGAGTATAATATACTGTGCTTAAAGAGAGAAGTTCTGAACTGTGGACATATGAGATTGATATCATTACCTCGAATGTTGTATGATGTGTGTACCAGTCTGAAAGGCTGACCTCCACAATACTGTGTAAGGCACTTGTAAATGCTTAACAATAAAAAATATTTATGAATATTTGAAAAACTAAGAAAATTTTGTGTATTAATTATATTTCGTGTTGACTCAAACCTACTCATATAGAATATACACCGAATTTTTTATTATTTTGAGCTACTGATATTTTCTTACAGGTCCAGACTGATGCACAATAGGTGAGATGGGGATAACAAAGTGTGTAATAAATACCAGTGAGGGATTCAGGTGTGAGATTATTTCGGACTCTGTATAAAATACCGCACATCCTTGCTAATTTATTTGTGACAAATGAAATATGTTGATTCCAATTCATATTCTCCTCTATGTAAACACCCAAAAATTTTGTGAAATTTACTGTCTAATGTGTTTCCCTCTATGGTTATAGGAGGAACGTTATATTGTAATGAACGATTTTGAAAAAAAATATGTAATTAGTTTTTGCAATATTCTGACTCAATTCATTAATTTTAGTCCAATAATTAGTTTTTTTTCTAGTTCTGTACCTAAATTTATATGAAGATCGTTAATGTTTACATTATCTAATAAAAGATTTGTATCGTCAGCATAAATCGTATATTTGAATTTAGAACTTACATTAACAATGTCGTTTATATAGATGAGAAAGAGTACCGGTCCTAATATTGATCCCTGCGGTACACCCTTGTTGATTGCCCTAAAAGAAGAATACGTGACGTTGCAATATACAGCTTGTGACCTATTGGTTAAATAACTTTCAAATAGTTTTAAGGGAATACCTCTAACGCCATAGTGACTTAGCTTACTCAATAAAATTTTGTGAGTCAGTGTATCGAATGCCTTAGATAAATCTAAAAATATTCCAATTAAATAATGTTACTTTTCTAAATACTGATATACATTAGATATGAACTGTAAAATAGCTATTCCTGTGGAACGACCTGCCCTAAACCCATGCTAGTAGTCTGTGAGTAGATTATTGTTTTAAAAAAAAAAATTACAAGACGGGAAGTAATAACTTTTTCAAAAACCATGCTAAATGCTGGAAGTACTGAAATAAGTCTATAGTTTTTAATATCGGATCTACTGCCTGATTTAAGTAGTGGTACAACTTTGGCTTTTTTAAGAGTTTTTAAGAGTTTGACCAGGCAGGGTGACAGCACGGAGGCACAGTTTTTAAGGACAATAGGAGGAACTCCATCAGGTCCATAAGCCTTCTGAGGATTGAGGCCAGAGAGGGCATAGAAAACATAATTTTGAAGAATCTTTATAACAGGCATAAAGGAGTCAGAGGGGGGATGAGTAGGAGGAATTTGCCCAGAATCGTCCAGAGTGGAGTTTTTAGAAAAAGTCTGAGAGAAGAGTTCAGCCTTAGAGATAGATGAGACGGCAGTGTTTCCGTCAGGACTGAGGAGTGGAGGGAAAGATGAAGAAGTGAAGTTGGAGGAGATATTTTTGGCTAGATGCCAGAAGTCACGGGAAGAGTTAAAGAAAGCAAGGTTTTGGCATTTTCTATTAATGAAATAATTTTTGGTTAGTTGGATAATAGATTTGGCACGATTTCGGGCAGAAATGTAAAGTTCATAATTAGCATTATTTTGAAGGCTCTGGTACCTTTTGTGAGCTACCTCTCTATCACTGACAGCACGAGAACAAGCGCGATTGAAGCAAGGCTTTTTAGCGTGAGGAGTAGAGAAAGAACGAGGAATGTATGCCTCCATTCCAGAGACAATCACCTCTGTGATGCGCTGAGCACACACAGACGGGTCTCTATCCTGGAAGCAATAATCATTCCACGGGAAATCGGAAAAGTACATCCTTAGGTCGTCCCACCGAGCTGAAGCAAAATGCCAGAAGCATCGCCTCTTCGATGGGTCCAGAGGGTGTACAGGAGCGATAGGACAGGATGCAGAAATAAGATTGTGATGGGAGGAGCACAACGGAGAGAACAGTTTGACAGAATAAGCAGAAAGGTTTAAGGTAAGGAAGAGGTCTAGAATGTTGGGCCGGTCTCCAAGACGGTAGGGAATATGAGTAGGGTGCTGGACCAACTGCTCTAGGTCGTTGAGGATTGCAAAGTTGTCCGCTTGTTCACCAGGATGGTCAGTGAAAGAGGATGAAAGTCAAAGCTGGTGGTGAACATTGAAATTTCCTGGGATGGAGATTTCAGCGAAGGGAGAGTGGGTCAAGATGTGCTCCACTTTAGAATTCAAATAGTCAAAGAATTTTACATAGTCGGTTGAGTTAGATGAGAGATAAATAGCACAGATGTATTTAGTAATAGAATGACAACGAAGTCTTAGCCAGATGGTAGAAAATACAGAGGAGAAACTGGTGTCCACACGAGAGAAAGTGATGTATATATATATATATATATATATATATATATATATATATATATATATATAATATATATATATATATTTTTTTTTTTCTGGGGAGGCGGTGGCTGAGTCGTCAGAGGAACGGCTCCGTGTTCAGGAGGACGCGAGTTCAATCCCCGCCCGGTGCCACCAAGATGGGATTTTTCAGCCGCCGCCGAGTGGCTTAAAACTACCCACATGCTGTCCAGAAGACCACTTATCAACCCGGACTCTAGATTCTAGGGATCAAAGATCAGCTCTGGGAGGGCAGCATGAGCCAATGCAAGATGGCGCCAATATAAACACTCGTCTGCGCCAGAACAGGACCATCAGGACAAAAAGTTAAACACTTTGTAATGGATCAGTATGGTACAGATAACCCAGATCTGGCAGTACAGCATCCAAGGTATCGATCAAAAAGTTTAAAATTTGTGAAGACTAATTTTCTGGGCTGCCTAAGAAAATGAAGCGCTGAATGAAAATTTGAGACACTCTCGGCTACCAGAACAACGAGCACCTGTTCCAAGCGCAAGAAACCTGATGTTTTTGGCACATGTCATGGGTAATTTTATCTTATCATTATTGATAATCAGCACATCCTCGAAAATAAAACATTGGTATAAAATCATACGATAAGGATTTAAGTAGCATTTATCTTTCCGTCTTCACTAAAGGTGTAAGTTGTTTGTCATCGTCGCCATACTTCCTCAGGATTATTATTCAACCTGAGGGACTCTTGTCGCTTGTGTTCTTTGCGCCAGACGTGATGCTTGCTCTGTTAGAATAAATTTGTGCTCTGGTAAGTCTCCCTTCCACGACAAGGTTCTTGGCCTGTAATCCCGAGCATGGGCACGGCACGGTGCGGGTGCGAGGTTGTGATCCCATCTCCTGTTCCCCAGCTTCGCGCCATAGCTTGATAGGTGGTGATCGTTAATCACCATATCATAGTCGTAACCTCCGATAACGCACGCCAGCGCCGCTTATCCGCCTATCGCGCCATGCCAAAGCTCTCCACCACCAGAGTGCTGGAGCCGCCCGGGTGGTTTGCCAGTAGACTGCCGATAAAGCCGCCCGGGTGGCTTTTTCACACACCTTTATTTTGTTCCCTCACCGTGCGTTTATAATAATTATTACGGTGATTTTTCACAGGCAACATCCCCCACAATTAAATCCTCATCATTCGAAACCTTATATGCTTGTTAGTAATGGCAGTCTAAAAGAATGAACTATACATAAAGCTACTTTGACGATGTCGGCACGAGCGAGATTAGGGCTATTGGATATGTATTATTTTTGAATTACCTCCAGTAGGAGGACTGTATTTGCCCTTAGTCATTTGATCTGATAAATGTTCATTTTTGTCATTCCAATATATATATATATATATATATATATATATATATATATATATATATATATATATATATATATATATATATATATATATATATATATATATATATATATATATATATATATACAGAGCTAGGCATTTCCAATCCTCAGTCCGATCTTCCGATCTGATTGGAACAGCAACTGGCGATCGGAATGCAAAGATTGGATCATCTTTGTAAAATGTAATTCGTGAGGGCGTTTTAGCATAAGTGTTGCACAGAAAACGAGATGCCACTGTGGCGAGAGCTGGCATCTTGACTGCGGCCGGGGCGCAGAGCATTGTGGGATCCGTCGCCATCTTCCAGCCCATCTTCCACCCAGACTCCAACGCGAGAAGACGTCCCTCACCAGCTTCCGTGCCACGTGTCTACCGTGGTGGTTTTCCTGCTTTGGAGTATCCACAAGTCCAGAGTGACTGTGTACTCAGGCAAGGAAAACCGTTGGGAGGTAAGGAGGGCACGGCGCATTGCAGAGGAACGAGAGAGGAACGAAGAGGACAGAAGGACTCCAGGCTCGTCAAACATGAGGTGAATAAGGTGTGGCTTGGCTTCTCCCACCTACAGTTAAGTGCTCTATTGCCTAGGATGTGTTAAGATTAATAGCTAGGTTGCTGTGTGCCTGGGATTAATTGATTATTCGTAATTTCCAGCGAGTTTCTTTGTTGCGTAAATAAACTTAACGAGTGGTTTTATCTGGCTTTTGTTTACCCTATGAGAGATGTGACTGGTCAGATATTTAAATAATAATAAGGACTTGAGGGGCTGTGAGTCTGAAACTCAATTTTCAGCTATTTTTTTATAATTTTTATTGCTGAGAATTTACAGGATTTTCGGAAGTCCAGACCTTTCAAGAACCCCACATAATTGGACTGTGGAGATCGGAACTTCACAAACTAACTTCCGATAACCGATCACAGAAAAGAAAGTGGTCAACGTTGTCATGGCAAGAAGTGACTGCAGACTTCTTACATATTTTTTTTACGCGTTGCTAAATAGTTACTTCAATAAGCGTCTTTATTTATAAAATTAAGCGATGATTATAGATCGTTAATTTATTTAATACTGGTAAGGTATCGTGAAGGAGACGCGCAGGCGCAAAGTCGCTTTATTTGCTTGGCGGGACTTTTTACACGACGCCATGACAGTGTGGTGTGGGCTGCAGTAGTGGGCTTCCGCTCACTCCAGTAAGCGAGTGGCCTGTCCCAGTTGTCAGTTATGCATTTTCTGCTGCAGTGTTACCACCCTCTAATGGCGGCAGCGTCAGTTCCTTTTCGGGAAACCAACAAGAGTTAAGCTAGAAGGGAGGGCTTCGCCCCGCCTCGACCCCCCACCTTCTCAACCGGGGAGAGGGCTTTGCCTTTCCTCGACCCCCCCCCACCCCCCATCCGTCGGGCTCCCCCCGCAACAAGAGGAAGAGGAGGAAGGAGGTCTCGCGAGACAGCGCAACATGCCACCCAGACCACGGCACCAAACTAACGCCCCATACCCTCCCATCCAAGAACTTATCTAAACTCTTCTTGAATGTATCTATCGTGTTGGCGCTCACCACATGACTTCTACATCTGTTCCACTCATCCACAACTGTTGGTAAACCAATTCTTGCCTATGTCTTTGTTGAACCTGAACTTATCCAACTTAAACCCATTCCAAGGTGTCCTACCCGGTGTGGTGTCATCTGCCATCCATATATCCTACCTAAGACATCCCATCCAATCTGCGCATGCGCAGGAATTGTTTACAAACAAAGGGTGGATGAATGGACCGTATTGGCTATACAGGCAGCGCCACATGTGGCCACTCTCCAAAGTGAATTTTCCATAGACTTCAAGTTATAGACTAGAGTGCGTCTGAGGCTGTCTCAGGGATACACAGCCATGATACCACCGTCCCCCCAAGCCGATGATTGCACACACTTCACTCCTACCCGATATCATTTTTTTTTTTCCATGCCAAATAGTATCGGTTAGGAGTAAAGTGTGTGCAGTCGTTGGCGGCGCCAAGGCCTTTTATAATGGTGACAACCTTAGACGCACTCTAGTACATAACATGAGTTCTATGGAAGTACTGCTTTGACATTTCACTGAGTGGCCACGTGTGGCGCTGCCAGTATAGCCAATATGGTCCACTGCGACACGGTACCATGTTTTTGTCGACTCCCTATCGCGATATGTCCCACCTGAGTTTTTTTTAAATCTTCTTAAAAGTAAATGTTGACGTATGTTTTGATTTTGAAAATTGCTTGATATATGAAAGTTTCTTCCTGCACCCTTTGTATGTCAGTAAATGAGGTAAATGAGGTATGTCGGTAAATGTGATATAATTTTTATATTTTTTTATGAGATAACCTGCTCCCCTTTTATGTCGGTAAATGTGATAAATGAGATAACCTGCACCCCTTGTATGTCGATAAATGTGATAAATGAGATAACCTGCACCCCTTGTATGTCGATAAATGTGATAAATGAGATAACCTGCACCCCTTGTATGTCGATAAATGTGATAAATGAGATAACCTGCTCCCCTTTTATGTCGGTAAATGTGATAAATGAGATAACCTGCACCCCTTGTATGTCGATAAATGTGATAAATGAGATAACCTGCTCCCCTTTTATGTCGGTAAATGTGATAAATGAGATAACCTGCTCCCCTTTTATGTCGGTAAATGTGATAAATGAGATAACCTGCTCCCCTTTTATGTCGGTAAATGTGATAAATGAGATAACCTGCACCCCTTGTATGTCGGTAAATGTGATAAATGAGATAACCTGCACCCCTTGTATGTCGATAAATGTGATAAATGAGATAACCTGCATCCCTTCAATGTAGATATATGTGATAAATGAGATAACCTACACCCTTGTATGTCGGTAAATGTGATAAATGAGATAACCTGCACCCCTTGTATGTCGGTAAATGTGATAAATGAGATAACCTGCACCCCTTGTATGTCGGTAAATGTGATAAATGAGATAACCTGCACCCCTTGTATGTCGGTATATGTGATAAATGAGATAACCTGCACACCTTTGATAAATGAGATAACCTACACCCTTGTATGTCGGTAAATGTGATTAATGAGATAACCTGCACCCCTTGTATGTCGGTAAATGTGATAAATGAGATAACCTGCACCCCTTGTATGTCGGTAAATGTGATAAATGAGATAACCTACACCCCTTGTATTTTTTTTTTTTTTTTTTACAGCAAAGGAGACAGCTCAAGGGCACAAAAAAGTAAACATTAATAAAAAAAAAAGCCCGCTACTCGCTGCTCCTAAAAAGAATCCAAAGAGGTGGCCGAAAGATAAGTCAGTTTCGGGAGGAGAGGTGTCCTGATACCCTCCTCTTGAAAGAGTTCAAGTCGTAGGCAGGAGGAAATACAGATGAAGGAAGATTGTTCCAGAGTTTACCAGCGTGAGGGATGAAAGAGTGAAGATGCTGGTTAACTCTTGCATAAGGGGTTTGGACAGTATAGGGATGAGCATGAGTAGAAAGTCGAGTGCAGCGGGGCCGCGGGAGGGGGATGAGGCATGCAGTTAGCAAGTTCAGAAGAGCAGTCAGCGTGGAAATATCGATAGAAGATAGAAAGAGAGGCAACATTGCGGCGGAATTTAAGAGGTAGAAGACTATCAGTATGAGGAGGAGAGCTGATGAGACGAAGAGCCTTTGCCTCCACTCTGTCCAGAAGAGCTGTGTGGTGGAGCCCCACCCATGAGATGCATACTCCATAATGAGGGCGGACAAGGCCCCTGTATATGGACAGCAACTGTGCAGAGGAGAAGAACTGGCGGAGACGGTACAGAACGCCCAGCCTCGAGGAAGCTGATTTAGTAAGAGATGAGATATGAAGTTTCCAGTTGAGATTTTGAGTTAAGGATAGACCGAGGATGTTTAGTGTTGAGGAAGGTGATAGCTGGGTGTTGTCAAAGAATAGGGGATAGTTGTTTGGAAGATTGTGTCGAGTGGATAGGTGGAGAAACTGTGTTTTTGAGGCGTTGAAGGACACCAGGTTCTTCTTGCCCCAATCGTAATTATAGTAAGGTCTGAGGCTAAGCGTTCTGCAGCCTCCAGCCTTGAGTCGTTAAGTTCCTGAAGGGTGGGTCTTCTATTAAAAGAAGTTGAATAATGCAGAGTGGAATCATCGGCGTAGGAATGGATAGGACAGTTCGTTTTGGAAAGAAGATCATCAATGAACAACAGAAAAAGAGTGGGAGATAGGACAGAACCCTGTGGGACACCACTGTTAATAGATTTAGGGGAAGAACAGTGACCGTCTACCACGGCAGAAATAGAACGGTCAGAAAGGAAACTGGAGATAAAGGTACAGAGAGAAGGATAGAAACCGTAGGAGGGTAGTTTAGAAAGCAAAGATTTGTGCCAGACCCTATCAAAAGCTTTTGATATGTCCAGCGCAATAGCAAAAGTTTCACCGAAACGGCTGAGAGAGGATGACCAAGAGTCAGTTAAGAAGTTAGGAGATCACCAGTAGAACGCCCTTGCGGAACCCATACTGGCGATCAGATAGAAGGTCAGAAGAGGAAAGTTGATATTGAATCTTACGGTTAAGTATTGATTCAAAAGCTTTAGATAGACAAGAAAGTAAAGCAATAGGACGGTAGTTTGAGGGATTGGAGCGGTCACCCTTCTTAGGTACAGGCTGTGTGAAGGCATACTTCCAGCAAGAAGGAAAGGTAGATGTTGACAGGCAGAGGCGAAAGAGTTTGACCAGGCAGGTTGACAGCACGGAGGCACAGTTTTTAAGGACAATAGGAGGCACTCCATCAGGTCCATAAGCCTTCTGAGGATTGAGGCCAGAGAGGGCATAGAAAACATCATTTTGACGACTCTGTATACCAGGCATACAGGAGTCAGAGGGGGGATGAGTAGGAGGAATATGCCCAGAATCGTCCAGAGTGGAGTTTTTAGAAACAGTTTGAGAGACGAGTTCAGCCGTAGAGATCGCTGAGACGGCAGTGTTGCTGCCAGGACTGAGGAGTGGAGGGAAAGATGAAGAAGTGAAGTTGGAGGAGATGTTTTGGCTAGATGCCAGAAGTCACGGGAAGAGTTAGAGAAAGCAAGGTTTTGACATTTCTATTAATGAAAGAATTTTTGGTTAGTCGGAGAATAGATTTGGCACGATTTCGGGCAGAAATGTAAAGTTCATAATTAGCATTAGTTTGAAGGCTCTGGTATCTTTTGTGAGCTACCTCTCTATCATTGACAGCACGAGAACAAGCGTGATTAAACCAAGGCGTTTAGCGTGAGGAGTAGAGAAAGAACGAGGAATGTATGCCTCCATTCCAGAGACAATCACCTCTGTGATGCGCTGAGCACACACAGAGGGTCTCTATACTGGAAGCAGTAATCATTCCTCGAGAAATCGGAAAAGTACATTTTCATGTCGTCCCACCGAGCTGAAGCAAAATGCCAGTTTCGGTGGGTCCAGAGGCTGTTCAGGAGCGATAGGACAGGATGCAGAAATAAGATTGTGATCGGAGGAGCCCAACGGAGAGAACAGTTTGACAGAATAAGCAGAAGGGTTTGAGGTAAGGAAGAGGTCTAGAATGTTGGGCCGATCTCCAAGACGGTCGGGAATACGTGTAGGGTGCTGGACCAACTGCTCTAGGTCGTTGAGGAGAGCAAAGTTGTAGCCTTGTTCACCAGGTTGGTCAGTGAAGAGGATGAAAGCCAAAGCCGGTGGTGAACATTGAAGTCTCCTAGGATTGGAGATTTCAGCGAAGGGAGAGAGTCAAGATGTGGTCCACTTTGGAATTCAAATAGTCAAAGAATTTTACATAGTTGGTAGAGTTAGGTGAGAGATAAACAGCACAGATGTATTTAGTAATAGAATGACAGTGAAGTCTTAACCAGATGGTGGAAAATTCAGAAGAGTCAAGGTCGTGGGCACGAGAGCACGTAGGCGCAACATCCAGCTTTGGATTGAAATTTAGGATAGAGATAGTAGGAGGGAACAGAGTAGAGATTGCTGTCAGTAGCCTCAGAAACCTGTGTTTCGGTAAGGAAGAGAAGGTGAGGTTTAGAGGAGGAGAGATGATGTTCCACAGAATGAAAATTAGAGCGAAGACCGCGAATGTTGCAGAAATTGAGAAGAAAGAGGTTCGAGGAGTTATCAAGACACCTCTCGGATCGGCAGCCAGAAGGGGAGTCCTCCCTGGGGGAATTTGTGGTCCCCCCCCCAGGCGGGGACTCCGAGGCATTGCTTAATTGAGCCATTTTGAATTTTGAATTTTGGAAAAAGGTGTATATGTTATGTGAATGTAGTGTGGTGTGGATAAAGAGAGGATCTGTCTTTATGTCGGTAAATGTGATAAATGAGATAACCTACACCCCTTGTATGTCGGTAAATGTGATAAATGAGATAACCTACACCCTTGTATGTCAGTAAATCTGAAAAATGAGATAACCTAAACCCCTGGTATGTCGGTAAATGTGATAAACGAGATAACCTACACCCCTTGTATGTCAGTAAATGTGATAAATGAGATAACCTACATCCCGTGTATGTCAGTATATGTGATAAATGAGATAACCTACACCCCTTGTATGTCAGTATATGTGATAAATGAGATAACCTACACCCCTTGTATGTCGGTAAATGTGATAAATGAGATAACCTACACCCCTTGTATGTCGGTAAATGTGATAAATGAGATAACCTACACCCCTTGTATGTCGGTAAATGTGATAAATGAGATAACCTACACCCCTTGTATGTCGGTAAATGTGATAAATGAGATAACCTACACCCCTTGTATGTCGGTAAATATGATAAATGAGATAACCTACACCCCTTGTATGTCGGTATATGTGATAAATGAGATAACCTCACTCTCATCTAATTGATGGTCATGTTTCTCGGATTCTCTCCATATAATGGCAGGCTATCTGAATTATGGGGTCCATGTCATTCTTGAATTTGGCCATTTTCCCATAAAAGCTGCCATGCTGTCTTGCCGCCATCTTGCCTGGACAAACTACGATATCAACACTTTTTTTTCACAACAAAGGAGACAGCTCAAGGGCACAAAAAAAGGAAGCAATAATAAAAAACCCGCTACTCGCTGCTCCCACAAAAAGAATCAAAATAGGTGGCCAAAAGAAAGGTCAATTTCGGGAGGAGAGGTGTCCTTATACCCTCCTCTTGAAAGAGTTGAAGTCGTAGGCAGGAGGAAATACAGATGAAGGAAGAATGTTCCAGAGTTTACCAGCGTGAGGGATGAAAGAGTGAAGATGCTGGTTAACTCTTGCATAAGGGGTTTGGACAATGTAGGGATGAGCATGAGAAGAAAGTCGTGTGCAGCGGGACCGCAGGAGGGGGGATGCATGCAGTTAGCAAGTTCAGAGGAGCAGTCAGCGTGGAAATATCGATAGAAGATAGAAACAGAGGCAACATCGCGGCGGAATTTAAGAGGAAGAAGACTATCAGTAGGAGGAGAGCTGATGAGATGAAGAGTCTTAGACTTCACTCTGTCCAGGAGAGCTGTGTGAGTGCAGCCCCCCCACACGTGAGATGCATACTCCATACGAGGGAGGACAAGGCCCCTGTATATGGATAGCAACTGCGCGGGGGAGAAGAACTGGCGGAGACGATACAGAACGCCCAACCTCGAGGAAGCTGATTTAGCGAGAGAGGAGATGTGAAGTTTCCAGTTGAGATTTTGAGTTAAGGATAGACCGCAGATGTTTAGTGTTGAAGAAGGTGACAGCTGAGTGTTGTCGAAGATTAGGGGATAGGTGTTTGGAAGATTGTGTGGAGTTGATAGGTGGAGAAATTGAGTTTTTGAGGCACTGAAGGACACAAGGTTCCTTCTGCCCCAATCGGAAATGAGAGCAAGGTCTGAGGTTAAGCGTTCTGCAGACTCAATCGAAGGCTTTCGATATGTATAGCGCAACAGAGAAAGTTTCACCGAAACGGCTAAGAGAGGATGACCAAGAGTCAGTTTAGAGAGCAAGAAGATCGCCAGTAGAACGCCCCTTGCGGATCCCATACTGGCGATCAGATAGAAGGTTAGAAGTGGAAAGGTGTTTTTTAATCTTCCGGTTAAGGATTGATTCAAAAGCTTTAGATAGACAGGAAAGTAGAACTATAGGGCGGTAGTTTGAGGGATTGGAACGGTTGCCCTTCTTAGGCACAGGCTGTACAAAGGCATACTTCCAGCAGGAAAAGGTAGATGTTGATAGGCAGAGATGAAAGAGTTTGACCAGGCAGGGTGTCAGCACGGAAGCACAGTTTTTAAGGACAGTAGGAAGCACTCCATCAAGTCCATAAGCCTTCTGAGAGTTGAGGCCATAGAGGGCATAGAAAACATCATTTGGAAGAATCTTTGTAACAGGCATAAGGGAGTCAAGAGGGGGGATGAGCAGGAGGAATATGCCCAAAATCGTCCAGGGTGGAGTTCTTACAGAAAGTTTGAGCGAAGAGTTCAGCCTTAGAGACAGATGAGACGGCAGTGCTGCCGTCAGGGTTAAGGAGAGGAGGGCAAGAGGAAGAAGTGAAACTGGAGGAGATATTTTTGGCTAGATGCCAGAAGTCACGTGAAGAATTAGAAGAAGCAAGGTGTTGACATTTTCTATTGATAAATGAAGTTTTGGTAAGTCGGAGAATAGATTTGGCACGATTCCGGGCTGATATATAAAGGTCAAAGTTAGCGGGAGTTCGAAGGCTCTGGAACCTTCTGTGAGCTGTCTCTCTATCTTTAATAGCACGAGAACAAGCATGATTAAACCAAAGCTTTTTAGCATGAGGGGTAGAGAAAGTACGTGGAATGTATGCCTCCATTCCAGAGACAATCACCTCTGTGATACGCTAGGCACACACAGAGGGGTCTCTCTCCTGGAAGCAGTAATCATTCCACGGGAAATCAGAAAAGTACATCCTCAGGTCGTCCCACCGAGCTGAAGCAAAATGCCAGAAGCATCGCCTCTTCAGTGGGTCCAGAGGATGTACAAGAGCGATAGGACAGGATACAAAAATAAGGTTATGATCGGAGGAGCCCAACGGAGAGAACAGTTTGACAGAGTAAGCAGAGGGATTAGAGGTAAGGAAGAGGTCTAGAATGTTGGGCCTGTCTCCAAGACGGTTGGGAATACGAATAGGGTGCTGAACCAACTGCTCTACGTCGTTGAGGAGAGCAAAGTTGTAGGCTTGTTCACCAGGCTGGTCAGTGAAGGAGGATGAAAGCCAAAGCTGGTGGTGAACATTGAAATCTCCCAAGATGGAGATTTCAGCAAAGGGAGAGTGAGTCAAGATGTGCTCCACTTTAGAGTTCAAATAGTCAAAGAATTTTACATAGTTAGTAGAGTTAGGTGAGAGATAAACAGCACAGATGTATTTAGTAATAGAATGACAATGAAGTCTTAGCCAGATGGTTTAAAATTCAGAAGAGGCAAGGTCGTGAGCATGAGAGCAGGTGATGTCGTTGCGCACGTAGGTGCAACATCCAGATTTGGATCGAAATTTAGGATAGAGATAATAGGAGGGAACAGAGTGGAGGTTGCTGTCAGTAGCCTCAAAAATCTGTGTTTCGGTGAGAAAGCCAAGGTGAGGTTTAGAGGAGGATAGATGGTGTTCCACAGAATAAAAATTAGAACGAAGACCGCGAATGTTACAGAAATTGATAAGGAGGAGGTTCGAGGAGTTATCAGGACACCTCTCAAGTCGGCAGCCAGAAGGGGAGTCCTCCCTGGGGGAATTTATGATCACCCCCCCCCCCCCCCAGGCGGGGACTCCGAGGTTCTTTTGTTCAACGCCATTTGAATTGAATTTTGGGAAAAGGTGTGAGTGTTGTGTGAATGTAGTGTGGTGTAGAAAGAGAGAGGAACTGTCTTTAGAGAGCATGCTGAACTGCTCTCAGGTGTTGATGAGACAATAGGGAAACGGTTAGTGACGACATGGGAAGAGTCTTTGAAGGGCTTCAGGACCCTCCTCGCTTCCCATATATCCTCACCGGGAGTAGCTCACGCCCGTTCGATAGATGTCTTCCTACCTACTCAGTAAACATCGGGTTCCGCGCATGCGCAGATCAGGATGGGATGTCTTAGGATACGTGGATGGCAGATAACACAACACCAGCTCACCTAAAATCAAAACCTTATTGCTTATGTTCTTCTTGTAACTAATTTATTTATGGACCAATATCTGTTATTCAGAAAGCTATTTAATCAGGAAGGATAGGAGATTAATGATCACTATCGCTCGTTTATAATAGAATAGTAAAAAATATTTCCTAGATATCGATGATAAAATATTAAAAAGATGAAAAATGTTTGTCAAAAATCTAAATCAACTTCAAACAAAAGTTAAAATAGCAAACATAATTCCTTTTTCAAACTTTCAGATACTGAATAAAAAGAGTAGACTTAAATAAATGCCTAAAATAAGAAGTTAAGATAACATTTTTCTTTACCATGTCCTGTATACCAAAAGAAAAAGAAAAAATAAAGATATTTATAAGCAAATAATTAAGTTATTACTTATTTGAAATTATTACTAACAGAACGCCTAAAATAGGTGTTTCTTGTAATTATTATTTAAAAAAATATTAGTAATTACCATAAGTTTTAATGACCGGATGATCGGAATGGTGATCGGTACAGGAGTATTTAAAAATTGATCGGATGATCGGGGATCGGAACAGAAAAAAAGTGATCGGTGCCCACCATATATATATATATATATATATATATATATATATATATATATATATATATATATATATATATATATATATATATATATATATATATATATCTCTCTCTCTCTCTCTATATCTATCTCTCTATATATATATATATATATCTCTCTCTCTCTCTCTGTGTCTCTATATATATATATATATATATATATATATATATATATATATATATATATATATATATATATATATATATATATATATATAGATATATATATATATATATATATATATATATATATATATATATATATATATATATATATATATATATATATATATATATATATATATATATATATATATATATATATATATATATATATATATATATATATATATATATATATATATATATATATATATATCTATATATATATCACTTTTTTTGCTGTTCCGATCCCCGATCATCCGATCAGTTTGGGCAACTGATTCGATTCCGATTATCCGATCATTTTTTAAGTACTGCTGTTCCAATCACCTTTCCAATCATCCGATCATTAAAACTTATAATAATTACCATTAATTTTTAAAATTATAATTACAAGAAACATCTATTCTAGGCGTTCTTTAAGTAATAATTTCAAGTAAGTAGTAACTTATTTATTTGCTAATAAACATCTTTATTTTTCCTCTTTCTTTTGGTATACAGGACATGGTAAAGAAAAAAATGTTATCCTAACTGCTTATTTTAGGCGTTTATTTAAGTCTACTCTTTCTATTCAATTTCTGAAAGTATGAAAAAGGAATTATGTTTGCTATTTTAACTTTTGTTTGAAGTTGATTTAGATTTTTGACAAACATTTTCAATTTTTTAATATTTGATCATCGATATCTAGGAAATATTTTTTTTCACTATTCTATAAAAAAAACGAGCGATTGTGATCATTAATCTCCTATCCTTCCTGATTAAATAGCTTTCTGAATAAAAGGTATTAGTCCATAAATAAATTAGTTACAAGAAGATCATAAGCAATATTTTTCAACTTTTTAATATTTTATCATCGATATCTAGGAAATATTTTATACTGTTCTATAATAAACGAGCGATAGTGATCATTAATCTCCTATCCTTTCTGATTAAATAGCTTTCTGAATAAAAGATATATAAATAAATTAGTTACAAGAACATAAGCAATAAGGTTTTGATTTTAGGTGAGCTGGTGTTGTGTCATCTGCCATCCACGTATCCTAAGACATCCCATCCTGATCTGCGCATGCGTGGAACCCGATGTTTACAAACACAGTGTTGATATCGTAGTTTGTCCAGGCAAGATGGCGGCAAGACAGCATGGCAGCTTTTATGGGAAAATGGCCAAATAAAAAAATGACATGGACCCCATAATTCAGATAACCTACCATTAAATGGAGAGAATCTGACGGCTAGTGTTAGACTTCCAATTCCAATCCCTTACCCGTGGCCATAACCCGTAGTGTAAAGTGTCCCCATGTGGTTGGGGTTGCTTTACGCTACCCCGTGAGGGTGTGGATGAGGTAGGGTGCAGGACATCTTCGGCTTTTCCTTCGTATATTTCATGAGCAAATAGTGTTCTATTTGTTATTATAGAAGGACATATATTGAAAAGTATCAGAATATTTGAATGACTGATATTATATCGCAAACTTTGCTGAAGTTAATATATTCTTAGTTTGAAAAGATTTTGGTGTTTCCATTTGATTGTAAACGTACAGTTATTTCTGAAGATTCATTTATAATTGTCCCCAAGATTGGCTAAAGACAGCATTATTATGGGAACACTTAACATATACCATAAAAAATAGCATTTCTTGGCGACCACCTTGATTTAAGGCAAAAATGCCATAAATGACACGACCTGGCAACCTCGGTGTGGCTGTCCAGGTGTGTGACGAGTCATGGATACCAACCTGTCTCATAAATTAACTTACCCGCGTTACTTGTTATTTACTTGTAGATCAACAACGCTAATGTTTTTTTTTTTTATGATATATAATGTATATGAATACGATGGTGTGTAAAAAATGCATTATTTATTTCGTTTTCTGTAATTATTGGTTTGAAAGTGCTGCCAACATTATTATGACCTGCAGATTGGTCCCTCATATCTGTCCAGGGGATGGGAAGCTAACGGGGCGGCTTGTCCATACCCCAGTCCCGCGTATGGGGATGGGGACGGGTAGGGAATGGGGAAGACTAACACTATGGCCGTGAGAAACATGACCATCAATCAGAAAGCGAGTGTAGTTTATCTCATTTATCACATTTACCGACATACAAGGGATGTAGATTATCTCATTTATCACATTTACCGACATACAAGGGATGTAGATTATCTCATTTATCACATTTACCGACATACAAGGGGTGTGGGTTATCTCATTTATCACATTTACCGACATACAAGGGGTGTAGATTATCTCATTTCTCACATTTACCGACATTCAAGGGATGTAGATTATCTCATTTATCACATTTACCGACATACAAGGGATGTAGATTATCTCATTTCTCACATTTACCGACATTCAAGGGGTGTGGGTTATCTCATTTATCACAATTACCGACATACAAGGGATGTAGGTTATCTCATTTATCACATTTACCAACATACAAGGGGTGTAGGTTATCTCATTTATCACATTTACCAACATACAAGGGGTGCAGGTTATCTCATTTATCACATTTACCAACATACAAGGGGTGTAGGTTATCTCATTTATCACATTTACCAACATACAAGGGTTGCAGGTTATCTCATTTATCACATTTACCGACATACAAGGGGTGTAGGTTATCTCATTTATCACATTTACCAACATACAAGGGGTGCAGGTTATCTCATTTATCACATTTACCAACATACAAGGGGTGCAGGTTATCTCATTTATCACATTTACTGACATACAAGGGGTGTAGGTTATCTCATTTATCACATTTACTGACATACAAGGGGTGTAGGTTATCTCATTTATCACATTTACCAACATACAAGGGGTGTAGGTTATCTCATTTATCACATTTACTGACATACAAGGGGTGTAGGTTATCTCATTTATCACATTTACCAACATACAAGGGGTGCACGTTATCTCATTTATCACATTTACCGACATACAAGGGATTTAGGTTATCTAATTTATCACATTTCAGGTTATCTCACTTATCACATTTACCAACATACAAGGGGTGCAGGTTATCTCATTTATCACATTTACTGACATACAAGGGGTGTAGGTTATCTCATTTATCACATTTACCAACATACAAGGGGTGCAGGTTATCTCATTTATCACATTTACCAACATACAAGGGGTGCAGGTTATCTCATTTATCACATTTACTGACATACAAGGGGTGTAGGTTATCTCATTTATCACATTTACTGACATACAAGGGGTGTAGGTTATCTCATTTATCACATTTACCAACATAAAATGGGTGTAGGTTATCTCATTTATCACATTTACTGACATACAAGGGGTGTAGGTTATCTCATTTATCACATTTACCAACATACAAGGGGTGCAGGTTATCTCATTTATCACATTTACCAACATACAAGGGGTGTAGGGTATCACATTTTTCACATTTACTGACATACAAGGGGTGTAGGTTATCTCATTTATCAGCATTTATCAACATACAAGGTGTCGGCCTCATTTGAATCACATTTACCACCTACAAGGGTATTTCATTAGTCACATTTAAGACTGCTCACAGGCTGTGCAGAGGACCACCTTTCATCACATTTAACGAGATACTAGGGTGTAGGGTACCTCATTTATCACATTTACATACATACAAGGTGTAAGTTATCTCATTTATCACATTTACCACATACAAGGGGTGTAAGTCTACTCATTTATCAGATTTAAACAACAAAAAGTTACCTTATTTATCACATTTACCGACATTCAATGGGTGTAGGGTATCTCATTAATCACATTTACCGAGATACTAGGGGTGTAGGGTACCTCATTTATCACATTTACCGACATACAAGGGGTGTAGGGTACCTCATTTATCACATTTACCGACATACAAGGGGTGTAGGTTACCTCATTTATCACATTTACTGACATACAAAGGGTGTAGGGTAACTCATTTATCACATTTACCGACATACAAGGGGTGTAGGGTAACTCATTTATCACATTTACCGACATACAAGGGGTGTAGGGTATCTCATTTATCACATTTAACGAGATACTAGGGGTGTAGGGTACCTCATTTATCACATTTACATACATACAAGGGGTGTAAGTTATCTCATTTATCACATTTACCGACATACAAGGGGTGCAAGTTATCTCATTTATTACATTTACCGACATACAAGGGGTGTAGGCTATCTCATTTATCACATTTACTGACATACAAGGGGTGTAGGCTATCTCATTTATCACATTTACCGACATACAAGGGGTACAGGATATCTCATTTATCACATTTACCGACATACAAGGGGTGCAATTTATCTCCTTTATAACATTTACCGACATTTCTCATTTACCTTATTTACTGACATACAAAGGGTGCAGGAATAAACTTTCATATTTCAAGCAATTTTCAAATTCAAAACATACGTCAACATTTATTTTTAAAAAGATAAAAAAAATAAATAAAAAAAACCTCAGGTGGAACATATCGTGCATGCGCAGATTGGATGGGATGTCTTAGGATACGTGGATGGCAGATGACACCACACCGGGTAGGACACGTAGCAATGGGTTTAAGTTCGATAAGTTTAGGGTCAACAAAGACATAGGCAAGAATTGGTTTACCAACAGTGGTGGATGAGTGGAACAGACGTAGAAGTCATGTGGTGAGCACCAACACGATAGATGCATTCAAGAAGAGGTTAGATAAGTTCATGGATGGGAGGGGTATGGGGCGTTAGTTTTATGCCATGGTCTGGGTGGCATGTTGCGCTCAATAAGTAATGGCCCCACAGTACACTTTATATGAACCAGATTGCATATGCGGTGCATTATAGGTAAAATAAATGCTTAGTAAGCTATCCTTATTATATAGGTTGAGCCACTGTAACACCCATATACAGCATAAATCACCATTTTCACTGAGCACGCTGCGGTGAGAACACAGTAAACTGAACCAGTTTCTCGCCCAGCACCATTTGTGTACATGTGTCATTTAAGCAATAGTTATGTGAGGGGTTGTTCCTACCTACACTCAGAATACTGCACTTCAATGTAGGGAAGTGCAGTATTCTGAGTGTAGGTAGAACAACCTCACATAACTATTGCTTAAATGACACTCTCATAAGCAGGTCTGGGTAGAGGATTTAGGGGTCTTAGTGAGCTCTGATCTCCGTCCAAGGGCACAATGCATTCAAGCTAGAAATCGAGCTAATAGGGTACTGGGATTTATTTCAAGGAGCGTAAGCAACAGAAGCCCCGAAGTCTTCCTCAAACTTTATTTAGCATTAGTTAGACCTCATCTTGACTATGCGGTTCAGTTCTGGTCACCTTACTATAGAATGGATATCAAAATGTTAGAATCGGTGCAGAGGAGGATGACTAAGATGATTCAGGGGTTGAGAAACTTGCCATACGAGGAAATACTCACTACCCTTCTTTCTCAGACTCACTACCTTTCTTTCTCAGACTCACTACCTTTCTTTCTCAGACTCACTACCTTTCTTTCTCAGACTCACTACCTTTCTTTCTCAGACTCACTACCTTTCTTTCTCAGACTCACTACCTTTCTTTCTCAGACTCACTACCTTTCTTTCTCAGACTCACTACCTTTCTTTCTCAGACTCACTACCTTTCTCTCTCAGACTTAATTAACTAACAGAATGATTAGTGCACAAATGTCACCATAGCAGTGTTTCTTTCTTTACTTATATATATTTTTTATGAAAGGATTTATATATACATATATATATATATATATATATATATATATATATATATATATATATATATATATATATATATATATAAGAAATAATACCAACCGGGAGTGATTTCTCGACATCGCATGTGAGAGCTATTTTCCAGACCTCATACGAAATACCTCCTCGGGAGGTCGTTCTCGCAACACCGGGCCCGGGGCTGGTGATGAAAACAACGGCCTGGCCTGCTGCCTGGCAGGACCGCCGCTTTCCAAGAAAACTCTCTCACTCAACAAAAGGCAAGTAATTCTGATTCTGTTGTAAGTCATGCTTAGCATTTGTACATTCTAGTGACAGAGAAGTTATAAGTAGATGCCAAGACATGGCAGAATAATCTTACTGGACAAAAAGGAGGCGACTGAAATTGGATATGTCAGCACATGTAGATTTCCTTCAAAATTCCTCAGTAAACCAAGTTGTTGACTTGTATGACACTAACCAACAGTTATCTGAGTCGTGTGCTCACAATTCAGAAAGTGAAGTGTTGAGTAATGATCATTATGAAGCTGCAAGAACCTCTAATGTAGGTTTTCAGAAAGCCCAAGATCAATGTCTGGACAGAGATTGTTATTCCTCCCGCTTTCTGATAGCTCAGAAAGCAGTGAAATTAATGTATATGAAACTGATACTCATGACAGTGTCGCAGAAATGATAATCATCCTCGTGCGGGAAGGAAGGATTTTGAGGTGTGACTATGTAGCCGAACAAGCAGTTTTCTTGAGTTTCTGAAAAGAGTGGGATATAGTCTGAGTGTACATATTATTTACTTTAAACTAGTTTATGGTGAGTATAGGAGTGATGGCTATTTGTGAATGATTGTGTGTGTTAGATTAGGTATAACATTTTTCTTTATTATTTCAGATTGCACATTCTTGTGTGAGAGGGGGTGCTGACCTCCCAAGACACAGTGAGGTGCATTCTTAGGTATGCTGTGATGAACTCCTTGGCTATGCAATATAATTGGTGTGGCAAAGGAGAGAAACAGCTTTGGCATCTTGAAGTTGAAGGACACCATTATCAGTAAGTATAATAGTCAAATTTGCTTGAATCTATCTATCAATTCTATTCTCTCTTACACCTTGCCTTCCCCCTAGGGGGTGGCCATGGCAAAAAAGCCTCCACATCTCCCTGTCCATACACTCCCTCCTTGCTTGCTCCAGCCCTCCTCATCCACCAGCAATTCTCTCACACATGTTCTCCTTCATCCTATCCACCCATCTTCCAAGCTGCCTTCCTCCTATTACAACCCTCAACTTCACATACATACACCTTTTTTACAAACTCATCACGCTTCATGCTTTCAACATGGCCAAACCACCTCAATGTATTCCTCCTCACCCATTCCACCACCCCACACTACACTCCACCTGCATGGGTTTCCATACCACACCTTTCATACACACTCATTACTCACACCTTCCCACCTTGACACAATTCACATGCCCCTCTCAGGTAGCTCATTTACACATCACTCTCTCGACTGCTGTGCCCTTATTCCATGTCCAGGTCTTTGACCCATATGTCAATGTTGGAAGGAGAATGCTATTCCTCTGACCCAGCGAGCTTTCCTATCCAGATAGGAAAGCTCGCTGGGTCAGAGGAATAGGATTTGGACAATAATGCGCAGGGCACCTGTATAAGTGCATAACACGCATATGAAACCTATCATAAGCTTTCTCCAGATCCATGAAAGCTGCAAACAGTTTTTTTACTCTTTCCCAAGTACTCTTCTACTATCATTTTAATTGCAAATATTTGAGCCACACAACTGTTACCCTTCTTAAACCCTCCTTGCTCTTCACTGATCTTCCCTTCAGTAACCTCCATCAACTTCTCTGTCAAGATTCTTCCATACACTTTTCCTGGCACACTAAGCAACAGGGGTGTGGAGTCGGCTACTTTTGGCTGGAGTCGGAGTCGGTAAAAATACCCCCGATTCCGACTCCCTAGCATAATCACTTATCGTGTAATGCAGTTGTGAGTTTTTTTTCTTTTACATTATCTGGATGTCTATGTAGAGTACATGTAATTTGGATGTAAATACATGTAAGAAAAAGGACCTCAAGAGAGTCTACCAGTGCTACAGGCAGCATCTAAAAAAAAATAAAAAATAAATAAATAAAAAAAAAAAAAAAAAAAAAAATGCAATAGAGGGTGAGGGGTATGGGGGCCGGAGTCGGAGTCGCAACTTTAAAATTTCCCGGAGTCGGAGTCGGAAAATTTCAACTCCGACTCCACACCCCTGCTAAGCAAACTTATCCCCCTATAATTATTACATTAATTTTTTCTACCTTGTCCTTTGTGAAAAGGGACAATAATTGCCTTCCTCCAGTCATCTGGTACTTCTCCCTGTCTCCATGCAAGCTCACATATCAAGGACATCCATTCTACCACTGCTTCTCCTCTATATTTTAACATTTCACCAATTACTCCATCTATACCTGCAGATTTGCCACACTTTAGCTTGGCTATTGCTTTCCCTATCCTCCTCTCTATCAATTTCCATGTTTATACACTCGCTTTCTACCTGTTTCCATACCCATATTTGTCACTATTGCTTCACTTGTAGTCATCTCAATACTCAAGGAATATGTCTGAGTGCTGTTTCTTCCATGTGATATATCAGTAATATTTATATACTGTTATTACTATATAAGCCTTGTTAAGATGGTAGTGCAAAAGTAAAGTGTAGGTCAGGGAACCAAACCCTGCAGGTTTCAGAAACTGACTATACTTATTACTTAATAAGGGGAAAAATAGGAACTAATGAAAATAATCATTTTGACAGAGAGTGTGCGCAAGCATCCAGGCTACAGGCATTCAACAGCAGCCTCTGTCGAAATCATTATGAAAGAATGGTTCGCACAGCCAGAGACCGTGATGGAGGGCGACGAAGGAGAGATCGAAGTGCTCCAGACCACTAAAAACAGTGTGAACACACAGAAATAATACTGAGGCTTTGCCAGGTCGCAACTATGAGTGTTAGGTATGCGAGCAGCACATAACATAGGTATCCTGTTAATAACTGAACTATGGAAATGTTTGCAATTTCTACAACCTCACCTACATACCTGTGTGAATACTTGAAATACTTCAGTCATTAGTACAAGTAGACTATAGTCTATTCACTTCCTGATTCCTATCCAAGCCAGTAAGAACATGTCACTGCATGTAAGAGGAAGGGAGGGAGGGAGACCACACCAACCAACTCTCCCACACCAACCAACCGGACACCTGCCTCTCCCTCTCTCCCGCAGTGACGTGCATAATGACCACAAAACCTCCCTTTTCCCTTCTTACATCGTATTTTACTTAAAATCTGAGGGTATAATTGTGTTCAGGAGAGTTTTTTGTACAAGAACATATGTTTTTTTCCGAATTTAGCTTAAAAATATCTTAAGGGCTAAATATCTAAAAGGACAAGTTTCTGCTTTGATGTCAGACATTATACAGGTAACTCTCGATTTATGCGAGTTTGGTTTACGCGTTTTTTAAATAACGCGGGGTCCAAAATCCAAACAAATGTTTAATTTACACGTTTTTTTCACTTATACGCGATATTTTATGGAGTGGCCACCAGATGTCTCACGCAGCTGGACTCACACGCCGCGGCCACACAGCCGAGCTCAGTTCTTCCCGCGTGCCACTTGAACAACAATACAGTACCCACGCTGCCACGCTACTCAACAATAGGGGTGGGCAGGTACCGGTACCAGTACCAGTACTAACGGTACCAGCTATACGGTACGGTACCGGTACCAGACTGCTCGGTACCAGTACCAATACTAGCCAGTCGCTCATAGTGTCCCTCATTTCTTCCTCACACGCGTGAGGCTGAGACTGAGTGCTAAGTGGATATCTCAGTGATATGGATATTCTCTCTCTCTCTCTCTCTCTCTCTCTCTCTCTCTCTCTCTCTCTCTCTCCACTGAATGAAGTGAATATTTATTTTTCGATAGAAACCTACCTCTTGCTTGATTTACATTGTTTTTTGATTTACGCGACCTCTTCAAGGACACAATACTCACGTAAATCGAGAGTTACCTGTATAAGAACCATTACCTGCATCATGTTGAGTTACTGACATATATAGAGTAATATATGACATGTACCTTACCCTAGTCAGAACTTTAACTCTGTAGGAGCCACTCAGTTGCCAAGAGTTTGGGAACAAAATTTCCTGTGATAATATTTTTTGCAATTGTATGTTTAAGCTGATTTTGTGGTGACCTGATGTTTAAGAATAATACTCAAATTTCTAGATAGATAGATAGGGAATTTTTAATCCCCTGTACACTTAAATGTTGGACTTAAAAACTTCTGTTTTTTTTCTGAGCTACAAAGCTGTGTCAAGTGTCTGGCATGCGAGGGCCGCCTCCCTTGTAAAGGTAACATTGGCCCTATATACTATAAATAGATTGACAAATTTCTCTACATCTGAGGTACTCGTAATACAGTAGGGTAAGGTTTGGATATCACAGAATTGTATTTCATTTGATTTACTCCTGTATTATTCTGGCATCATTAATTTGTGCCCCAGTCAAAGATAAATCTGTGCCACATTATGTATTTTTATTATATTGTCACAGTATGAATTTATTACTCTGATGGAAATGTTATTAGGAATACATATTATATTCTCAGAGTTCTGAGGTATATAGTAGGGTAAGTAGGTTTTGTATTATCATAGAATTATATCATTTGATTTACTTCTGTATTATTCTGGCATCATTAATTCGTGCCCCAGTGAAACATATTTCTTTGAGCTGCATTATGTACCGTCACAGAATGATTTATTACTCTGATGGAAATATTATCATTAGGAATACATGTTATATTCTCAGAATCCAAATATGTAGTTTTTTTAGTTATGAGTACTCATATTTTGCTTAAAGTTGGGAACACTGCATATATATATATATATATATATATATATATATATATATATATATATATATATAGATATATATATATATATATATATATATAGATATATATATATAGATTTGTACAACAAAGCTATATTTTAGGGCCGTATTACAAGTCAAACCGAAGTTTCAGGTCCTACAAAGGTCGGTTTAGGGCCGTACAAGTCCCATCCAAGAAGATTCTGGTCCCACGGAGTTATTCATCCCAAACTCTGAAGGGACCCAAACTTCTCAGATTGGACTTGTTATACGCCCTAAATCGACCTTTGTAGGGACCAAACTTCTCGGTTTGACTTGTAATACGGCCCTTAGTTCCAAGTTATCAAAAACATTGTTGAGTTTATATGTATGGAGAATGCTATGAATTAACATATATTCTGGTAGTTCCTACATTTTGTTTTACTTGAAACTTTTTAGTGTTTTTGGACCATTCAGTTATAAGAGGGTTATGGCAGTAATTACCACGTTGGCCCTCCGTGGCGGCCCTCCGAGAACCGGTGAGCAAGACTGGCAGCGGGCCTCCGTCAACACCCTACGGAGGGCCACTGGTTTGACATACGTAAGGCCTGCAGAGGGCCACTCTGTGTTTGTTTGCTGGGTTTTATATATATATATATATATATATATATATATATATATATATATCTATATATATATATATATATATATATATATATATATATATATATATATATATATATATATATATATATATATATATATATATATATATATATTATATACGAGTACATATTGTTTTTTGTGTCTTAGAGTGCTAAAAGTATGTACAGCTGGTCAATATACATTGTTTTTCAGTGCAAAATCAAGTGTTTTTGTGTACGAAAATGGTTCCATAATTCAATACTTGGTAACTGTGATAGAAGGTGTGTGTGACTGGCTCAAGGTCACGGTGGGGGCATATTGGCCTGGGAGAGGCTAGGCTGACTCACAAGTCGACGCTCTGACCCATATGAGTGTATAGATGCGCACGGGAGCGTCCTTTCAATTGCAATTAATTACGATAATTTGCAAACGCGTCTGACGCGTCAACGGTATATGATTGCAAATCGCTTTTAACGCGTGAGACGCGTCAACGGTACTCTACAGGTTAAGAACAGTGGCAGTCTGGCAATCTTCAAGAAAGCGCTGAAGACTCACTTATTCACTAAATCCTATGACTTTACAAACGTAAGGATCAGGGTTGCAGTAAAGGAAATAACTGAAACATATACTCCTATTTTTCAAGGAATTACTTCACATGCAAACATAGATCATCCACAGTCTTTTCTGGTACTTTGATTTGAAGCTGCTGTCATTTTTCTTTGAGCAATTTCAGTGAGGACATGTCCAAAACACGACATGATCTGGTTAGACTGTTAAGAGACTAGAGAGTTGTGGTGTGGTGCTGGCCATGGCTGGCTGGCTGGCTGCAGCTGGTCAGTCTTAGGACTGGCTCAAACAGCCAGCCAGGTTACTTGTCACGATGTAATATGATACAAGGTTACTCCAACATGTGTTTTAAACTAATGTAGACAATATTGAGGTTTACATTCATTTAATTATTTTCATTTATAATAAAATATAAAAAATAAACTTGGATAAAAAAATCTGATTTGAATAAAAATATCCAATTTTTTTATTTAAAAAAAATCAACAACCCTGGTGAGGATTGAGGACAACTTTAGGTGCTAATGTTTCTGTTGTAATGTTGGCGGCCCTGTGGAGCGCTGCTGCGGCGGCGGACCGGGGCCTGAAACCTCATCACCGGTGAACAGAAACAGGTAAACTTGACATGGGTAAGCTTGGGTGTGATTCTGGAATAATACCAAGCTGTCACCTCAGCCACAAAAAGCTTGAAACAGGTAAACTTGACATGGGTAAGCTTGGGTGTGATTCTGGAATAATACCAAGGTGTAACCTCAGCCACAAAAAGCTTGAAACAGGTAAACTTGACATGGGTAAGCTCAAGGATCAGTGCTTGGCCCCATGCTCTTCTTAATTTATATTAATGATATCGATGATGGGCTCACTTGCAAAGTATCAAAATTTGCTGATGACACAAAAATTGCTAGTAAAGTAACTGCGACACTCGACGAAGAAGCTTTACAATCAGATCTAGATTGACTTGCACGTTGGGCCAATCAATGGCAAATGAAATTTAACGTTGACAAATGTAAAGTGTTGCACATCGGAAAAAATAACAATCGCGTTAATGCGTAATGAATGGCCAACAACTTTCTGCAGTAAGTAAAGAAAAGGATCTTGGAATCACTATATCAAGCGATTTAAAGCCCGGTCAGCATTGTTCAGAGGTAGTTAAAACTGCAAACAAATTGGTTGGTTTCATCGGACGAGTCTTTAATAATGAATCGGAAAAAGTAACATTAAAACTGTTTAATTCGTTGGTTCGACCCCATCTAGAGTACTGTGTATAGTTTTGGTCTCCCTACTACAGAAAAGACATAGAAAAGTTGGAACGGGTCCAACGAAGAGTAACAAAGATGATTCCTAGGTTGAGAAATTTGTCATATGAACAAAGGCTTAAAGAAGTAAATTTATTCAGCCTATCAAAACGAAGAATGCGAGGTGATCTAATAGAAGTGTTTAAAATGTTTAAAGGATTCAGTGATATTAATGCGGAAGATTACTTTACAATTGATCGATCAAATAGAACAAGAAGAAATCACAATTTGAAGATAAGTGATAAAAGATTCTCGTCGCACGAAGCTAAACACTTCTTCTTCAATCGAGTTGTTAATGTTTGGAACTCTCTACCCTGTGATGTCGTTGATAGTACAACAGTTACGGCCTTCAAGAATAGATTAGACAAGTGTTTTGAATCCAACCAGCAACTAAGATATTACTCATTGTCGTAATAACGTTAAGTTCTTTCGAATACTGGTGTCCTTGTCCGTTTTTATCGCCCGGTTAGTGGTAGCAGTAATGGTAGTTCTTTCCTCTTTCCTACATAATTTCCATGCAGTTTTTCCATGCTGCATGGTTCTTTTTCCTTTCCTGCCAGCTTTGGCTGGAGGGATGGGGGGTGGGGAGCCTTCGCCTTTGCTGTCCTTCATCTTCCACCTCTGATTAGATAGTTAGTGTAGCTTGCCATAAACAGCCTCGTAGGGACCAGCAGGTCTGCTGTTGTTTGTTCTTCCTTGGTGTTCCTTTGTGTTCCTACCTTGGATCAAATAACTGGAGCGCGCAACCCCGTACCAAGCCAAGAGGCTTGCTGTTGCCCGCCTTTCCATGTTTCCAAGTTTTCTAGCCGTTGTCGTCGTCGTCCGCCTTT